>NC_067400.1:349113863-349151363 GCF_016432865.1 Antechinus flavipes | reverse complement strand
GGTATGTAAGAGCAAAGCCAACACCCATCCAAGCTGTCAGAATTCACACAGAAGGAAAGAAGAAATGTGCAGAGAGAGGGAAGACTACGTGTATAAAGTAGAGAATGTGCCCTTATTTAATGGGAAGGGACTGAGTCTGGGTTCAGAGGAATGGAATTCAGGGCACATAGCTTTGGAATATATTTGTAAGTTTCTGTCTCTGAGTTTGGAATTTCATGTGACTTGTATTCTCTCTCTCTCTTTTCCTTTCTCAAATTAAGTTTTATCATTTCTTTTAAGTAACAAGCATTTTTTTTTCTCTCCTTTTCTTTCCTAACTCCTCCCCACTGAACAAAAAAGAAAGAAAAATAAAAATCCTCCTAATATGCAGTCACTCAAAGCAAAATCCCACATAGGCCATGTTCAATAATGTATACCTTATTCTGCATCTTTAGTCTATCACTTCTCTGGGAGGAGGCAGGTAGCACATTTCATCATTAGTCCATCATGATTTATTATTTCACTAATGGGAGTTCTTTAGTCTTTCAAAATTGTTTTTCTCTATAATGTCACTGTATAAATTATTTTCCTATTCTGCTCACTTCATTATACATCAGCTTATAGAACTTTTCCAAGTTCCCTCTGAAATTGTTCATTTCCGTTTTATAGTACAATGATATTTCATTAATTCATATATATGATTTGTTTAGTCATTCTCCAATAGTTGGGCATTCCTTTATTTTCCAATTTGGGGCTATTCTTAAGGGAGCTGCCATAAATGTTTTTGTGCAGCTGAATCTTTTTCTTCTTTCTTTGTGATTTTTGTTCTCTAAGCTTTAAAAATGACTGAAGTGGCAGTCATTCTTAAGAATGTAAGATAGAAATTGACAAAAAAAAACCCTCCACTCTATATTTTCATGTTCATTATGTCAAGTAATTTTTTCGTGACAACAATCATAAATAAAACAGGGTGATTTTAACTTTAGAATGGGACATGATTTGAAAACCATGTATTAAAAAACAATAAGTGAATGTTAAGGAGTAAAAGTTCAGTGAGGCAGCAGCAAAGAGCAGTTTCTCTTCCATCAAAGCAGTGTTTGGAAACCATTGGTAGGTGCTGCATTTTTTCAAGTTTCTGATCCTGGGCAGTAAGTAACACAGTACTAAAAATGATGTATAGCTATTTAAAAAGAGACTCAATGAGATGTTGAAGTGGTATTCTACAGGAGAGGACCCGGACTTTGTGATTGAAAGAGTTCTGGTGGTTGGCTGTTTTCTAGTGTGATTTGCCTTCTTTGATTTCATCAAGGTAGAGTTCCCAATTGCCACCTCTCAGGCTTAGAGAGGCTGTTGGATCATTTATGACTAGTGATATGGCTCCAGCAGAGTCAGATTTAGTGGGGAGATAAGGCTGGCCCACCGGATCAGGGTCACTTCCTCTTACACAGTGAAGGCTGGAGCATAAATGTGTCAGACACCTGTACTACAGACTGCAAGGAATTGAAGGAGCTCACCCGCTGCTGTGGCTGAAATCAGCCTTTAGAGGGGTGGGGGCAGGGGATTAGAGCCACAGAAAGTCAGAATTAGGAGATCATCTCATTCAATCCCTCATCTGATTGAGGAGGTAACTGGGGGCTAAAATAGAGAAGCAAAAGAAGGCTAAGGATAAAACCAGATCGGGTAGATATATTATTGTTTTATGCATCACGTGTTAGAATTGGAATTCCATCTAGCACTTGTTTACAGCCTGTTTTTTGCATTTGTTTCTAATTATTTAAAAAATTCTTTCTCCCAGTGAGATTATAATAACCTTAAGAGTAAATCCTGAGAGTGCATATATGTGTACTTTAAATACTCATACATATATACAAAGGACTATACAGAAGCAATGGATGGAGGACTAGCTTTGCTCTGCTTTTGACATATGCTAACTGTGTGAACATATCGAGATAGTAAATTTCTCAATGTCCTAGGTAACTGTAAATTATAGATGATTTAGGGTCCTCCACTGGTGGAAGGAGTTTCCACACTAAGAATTACCTAAATAATGAAATCTCAGGTCTAGATTTGGACCCAAAAAAAGTATGAATGTATATGTATATGTGTATACCATCTGAAAATAACATTCAAATATTTCTTTTTATTCACACTAATGTAATTTAATTCTGGGCATATAGAATTCATTTATTTGTTTTATGTATTTTTAAAAAATTCTTACTATACTGAAGACTCTGTGCTAGGATCTGAGACAGAATATAAAGAAGTATTAGGACTCTATTCTCAAGGATTTAGAGTATAGTAGGGAAAGTAAATCCTTTTCCTCTAAAAATTCAAATTATGTTTCTATAATAGTTCAGAGTTTTCCAAGTGCTTCCTCATGTAATGTCTCATTGTATTTGGTTCTCCTAGCATCCCTAGGAGATTGTCCCCATTTAATTTTATTTAAAAACATTTTTTAGAAAGAGTTTTTTTTAATTGAAGCTTTTTATTTTAAAAACATATGCAAAGATAATTTTTCAACATTGACCCTTGTAAAACCTAGGTTCTAATCCCCCCCAATTCCCTCCATCCCCTCCTCTAGATGGCAAGTAATTTAATATATATGAAACATGGTAAAATATATGTAACTACAAAATTGGTGTACATATTTATGCAATTATCTTGCTGCACATACAAAAAAATCATATCAAAGGAAAAAGAAGTGAGAAAGAAAATAAAAATGCAAGCAAACAACAACAAAAGAAGTGAAAATGCTATGTTGTAATCCATATTCAATTCTCACAATCCTCTCTCTGGATATAGATGGCTCTCTTCATCATAAGATCATTGGAACTGACCTCAGTCATTTCATTGTTGGAAAGAGTCACATCCATCAGAATTGAGCATTGTATAATATTGATGTTGGCGTGTACAATGATCTCCTGCTTCTGCTCATTTCTCTTAGCACCAGTTCATGTAAGTCTCCCCAGGCCTCTCTAAAACCATTCTCCGATCACTTCTTGTAGAACAATAATATTCCATAACATTCATATACCATAACTTATTCAGCCATTCTTGAATTGATGGGCAGTCTCCAACTGATGGGCATCCACTCAGTTTCTACAAAAAGAGCTGCCACAAACATTCTTGCACATGGGGATCTCCATTTTATAATAAAAAACAAGAGTCTAAAAAGCTGAAATGATTTGCATGAGGTCATGTAACTAGTATGTGGTAGTGGGGCGTAGCACCTAAATATTTTTTATCCTAAGCTAGTGTTCTTTCTCTTATTATATCCCATGATTGCCTTGCAAATAACAATAGAGATTAGCAACTCAACTGATGTTTTAAGAATATAACATTATATAATTAATTTCCTAATTGATTCATTTATTTGTTGAATAAATATTAAGTACTTATAATGTACAACTCAAATTCACATTTGAGGGTGAATACTGCTCTATCCAGTAGAGGAGAAAAGGCACGTCTCCTATAACTATAGTGTACAATAAGATAAGTACTTTACTCTAGTAAATTATATAAAATACCTACTTAAACAGAGGGGGCATAAGCACTTCAGGCTAAGGTGGTGGAGGATCCAAAAAGCCTTTATGAGGTGATTGCATTTAAACTGGTCTCTATTGGATGGGTGAGATTCCAACAAACAAAAATGTGGAAAAGTCTTTCCAGCTATAGGGAAAGCACCTAGTAGGGAAAGAATATCTCTTTCAAAGGACAGTGACTAGATTAACTAGGGCTAAGTGAAGAAAAATAATGAGAGAGAAAGAAAAAGCCCTGAATGTCAAACTAAGGCATTCAGACTTTATTAAATAAGGAATGGGCAGCCATTAAAAGATTTTTAGTGGAAATCATGTCTAAAGATAAGGAGAAAACATAATACAGTGAATTAAGCACGGAATTTGTTGTTCATTTGTTGTGTCCAACTCTTGGTGACCTCCTAGATTCTACATTCCATGGAGTTTTCCTACAAAGATGTTGGAAGAGCTTGTCTTTTTTTTCTGCAAGGAATATTACATATGTATTTACAAAGTTTAGATTTGAATCCTGGCTCCATCATGTGCAACTTGTTATTGTGTGATCTTGGGCAAATAACAATTTCCCTGGGTCCCTTTTTTCTTGTTTACTAAATGAGGGACTTGAACCAGATAACTTGCAAGGTCTCTTCTAGCCTAAAATCAATAATTCTATGATTTCAGTCTAGAAGAGGCTTTGGAGTTCACCTGTCTCAACTTTCTCATTTACAGGTGAGATAACCGAGGTCTAGAGAAATTTGTCCAGTGTCACAAAGGGTAGCAAGCAGAAAAATAAGGATTTGAACCCAAAACTCCCAACTCCAAATCCAGAGATCCACCCCCCCCCCCACACACACACACTCCACTCTCTCTGTGATCAAAACAGTGCTTTAGGAAGATTAATTGGGACCCTCAGTTAAATACTTGATTGATTGCTTGAACATATGGGCACACAGAGGCAGGCACACACAAATACTCATACTCTAGTAAGAATGTTCTGTCATTATGTGAAATCATATTGCTTTCCCAGTGACTCTTCTATTTAATTTATTCCTAACTTTCCAAGGAGCAAACTTCCCTCCCTGAATCCTGGGCAAAAAATAAAAAATAAAAAAGTAAGGGACCTGAGGCATGTAAGCCTCAAACTGCAGCAGCTGTTTTTCTCTTGGGAGTGGAGAGAAATATCCTTACAACAAACCATTTTATCATTGTACAATCCCATTTGTGATAAGAGGAATTCCTTAGGGCTTACTGTGAATTGAGGACATGAACAGCCGTTCTGTGGGCTAAATCAGCTAAAACAGAGCCTTAGTAGATTCTAAGTCACATTAGGCAATTACATTCTTATCTCGGAGAAATAATGCTTCCTGGATTTGCTCTCATTTCTGCTGGTTCGGAGAGGCTAATGCCTGATTAAGATGTTTTGGTCCTTCCGTACGATAAACCTATGTATTGGATTGGATTGGCCACATTCTGCACATGGAAAATTACTTTACAATTGAGATAAACAATTGCATTTTCTTAAACCCAAAGGGCAAACCCTCTCAAACAGCTCTTGGAATCTGGAAAGTACAAATGTTTTATGTGAGAGTTTGATTATGGGTTGGAATGGCTGCATTGATTTGGTGTAACCAATCAAACATTTCCTCTTTTTCCTTCATGCAGAATATCATATAGAGAAAAGAAAGTCATTGATTGTCAATTTCAGAGTTCTTCTAAAGTCAATAAACAAATTTTAGGTTGTATCTGTGCTCTAGGTGTTATGCGATATATTTAAGATGATAGATGTTACAACTGTGGCTCTCATTTATAAAAGACTTTTAATATTTGCAAAGTATTTTATATCCCCCTATTCCTTAGAATCTCATAAGAGTACTGTAAGGTATATATGATGAGGTATATTTGATTTTATATATAGTTTCCATTTTACAAATGAGAAAACCAAGGCTAAAAGGTTTTCCCAAAGTCTTATAATTAATGACTGAAGGAACTGAATTGCATCTGGATCTTCCTTACTTCAAATACAGTGCTTCATCTGGTCTAGGGAAAAAATACAACATTGGACTGTTGAGATATATGTCCCAGTCCCAACTCACCGACTATGTGACCTTAGACAAGTCACTTCAGGTTTGGTTTCCCTATCTGGCAAATGAGAAGGGTTGGGTAAATCATCTCCAAGGTTCCTTTCAGATCAAATACACAATGCTATGAACTTATATGCCAGATAAAGGAAACAGAGACAGGAAATGCTAAAGTGGCTTATTGAAAGAAGAGATAACTGTGAACTGGGGAAATCACTGAAGGCTTTGTGCAAGAAAAACAATCTGATCTTGATTTTGATGAAAAAGATCTCAAATGGAAGGGGAGAAAAGGGATGATATTCCAGGTACAGGAAATTGCATTAGCCAAAGTGTGGAGAAGGAAAGCTTCAGTCATGTTTAGGGAGCAGCAAAAAGATTGAACTGACTGGGATATATTATTTCTGTATTTCAACCCAATTAAACAACAGAATTTTATGCTAAGCTTCGGATGGTAGTGATATTAAAGTAGATCAAAAATGAAAATTAAATAAAAAGTTTGATAAATCAAATAACAAATGAAAAGTGCTTTCTACATCTTGAAGTACTATATAAACACTGGCTATAATTATAGAGAAATAATTTTTGCTTTTACAGAAATATTTCTTCATGGTGACAGAGTAAATAAGTGCAGATGGATAAGATTTTCTCCAATAAGGATGGAAAAAAAGACACCATGAACTCTAAAGGAATATTTGACCCCAGGTCCACATAAAGAGACTAGCAGAAGCTTGAAGCATTAGAGAAGATATTTAGTCAGAAAAGCCTAGCCTGAGAGGAGAATATACAAGAAACCTTTAAACTCACAGACCAGAGTGATCCAGGAAAAACAGGAGCCTGCAGTGTTGATCTGATAATTTATCCAGGAATGAAATCTGTGGGATCAGAATCTATAATGGACAATGATCCTCTCCAGAGATCCTTGAAAAAATACCACTAGCTAGAGAAAGCAGAGACAGGATCTCAAATAATATAGGCCAAGACCAAACAAGGCTTCACCATTTGGAACCATGAAAATCTGACTCTGACACAAAGTTCCAATTAAAACAACATGGAAAATGAATAAAGAAAGAAAATACTGATGATAAAAAAAATAAAATCAGGCATACCTATAAACAAACCCAGAAAAAAAGAAAATGACTTGAAAACACATCAAGGAAAGCATCAAACAAAAATACATCCATTCTACAAGGTTTATTAGGATTCATAGAAGAAATTATGGATTTTAAAAAAAAATATTAATGAAATAAGAGCTCTAGAGGGAAAAAAAATGAGGAGGATAAATAGCTTAGTACAAAAGGAACAAAACTGTATTTAAGTAACAGACTCTTAGAAAGTTGGACAGGACCAAACTTAAGCATGAGACAACAAAAGAAATCAGAATAAAACTGAAAGACTTGAAAATCAAAAGAAAAGATTGATAATGATATAAAGAAAAGAAAATATTAAATGTTTACATATATATATGAACAAAAACAACTACCTTGGAAAACAAATCAAAGAGAGAGAACTTACAAACCATTGAATTACTTGAAAACTGAAACAAAAAACATTTTAAAATCTATATTCCAGATGTCAAGAAGTAATAAATCAAACGTGCCTCAGACTAGAACTGCTGAGGACAAATCAAAGGATAAAATGAAAATAAAATCTATCAAGTATCTCCAGAAAGAAATCCCATAGCCATAATATAGAGTTTAAAATCAAAGAAAATATATTTTAAGCAACTAGAAAAAAAAAGAATTTAAAATCCAAGAAATTATTGTAAGGATTATGTAAGATCTGGAAACTACCACCAAAGAGGAGAGAAGAGCCTGGAATGAATTATACCAAGAGGCAAAACAATAAAGACTTATAACCAAAAATAACATATACAGCAAAATAAATATAATCTACCTAGGGTAAAAATAGACTCACACTTTGATATTTAAAATATCCCATATACATAGATAGCTTATTTGAAAAATTTAAGGATACATATTTTCATTGGTGTGGGTATTCACTGATGCAGGTGATAATTCGCCACTGCATTCAGTCTAATAATGAACTCTAGATTTAGCTGAGCTCCACCTCAAAAACTGCCAAACAATCTGCTGATGGACTCACACTTGGCAGCACTTTCCAGAATTCTATTGTCATATCTTTTGAGAGCCTTGGGTCACTTCTATACCAGAGTAGGACTTTATTAGTGAACACAGCTAATTACAGCATATATATTAGAAAGGTTTAAAACATAGTACTATTATATAGGCAAATAGTAAGGAATGAGTTTGAAAAGGCAGTATTAGGTCAGGTTGTGGATGGTCTTGAATATCAGGCTAAGAAATTTGGACTTCACCTTTTAATGTAATGGGGAGCTGCTAAAGGTTTTTGAGTAAGGGAGTCAGAAAAGGCTTTGTTTTTGAAATATCAGTCAAGTATTGTTGAGCAAATTTCTTCACTTGTTATCACTTTTACTTGCTAGTAAATCATTAGTGAATTAATAGGTAATTAATCTGTCCACATAATGTTAGAAAGGAAATATTCCAAAGTCAGGAAATCCTCTCCATCAGATATCTTAGAAATATTGACTTTTCTACTTTGCTTCTGCTTAGCAGACCAGCTAGAAATTTTGAAAGCCCAGGAAAAATTATTAACAATAGCCACCTCACTTTTTGATTGTTGAAAATTAAACAAAACTCCTATTTAACATGAGGGCCAATGAGATCATATTTTCCATGAGAAACAGAAACAAAGAATTATCTGAAAGTTACCACCTCATTGATTCTGATTCTTGCTTCCTCTTCCTTTCCCTTTACACTTTCTTCCTGCAGACTAGACACACAGGGAATTAGCCTCTAAGAAGTTGAGTCACTAATCTTTAGAAAGAGAATAATTCCTTTAACTAGAAAGTTTAGAAGCTGATTGTTATATAATTATAGTCATTGATCTTGATCATAGAGAAGAGATGAGGAAATGCTTCACCCTTCTTATACTGGAGAGAAGGAGCACTATAGATATGGAATACTCATATGCTTCCATATGTGATGGCTGTTTCGGTTGATTTTGCTTGGCTGCTTTTTAAAATTTCAAATGAAGATTGGAGGTGGGAGGATGCAGAGAGATGGTTATCTGCAAATGAAGATGATGCAATAAGAGTGCATCAATAAAACTTAAAAAACAAACAAAAAATTTAGAGATTGAATATTATGTGAATAGCAATGCTAAAGTGAATGATCTGTAGAAATTCAATTTTTGGTGAAACTTTATATGATTTCTATAAACCTGTATGAATATTCTTTATTGAATTTTCTGCATTGTTCTTTTCACTGTGACTTCCCCAAATTGAATCTTCTGGCTTGGATTTCTCAAATTTTACAGGAACTTCTTGGGTTGTTGCTGCACAAATATACCAGATACTTCCCTCCGCCCAACTACCAGGCACATCAATTGGTATTATTCTGAGGATCTTCTTTTTCATCAGTATTGATGAAAAATCATCAATAAAGAATAAAGTAGTTCTATGATCTCAGAGCACCCAGGGGAGAATACCTGTTAGCCCAAATCATAACTCTCCTCAATAGTTCACATATCCTACATTTTTTAATAGAAAATAAAATCTTGATCAAATTTCTAGTGTCAGTTCCTCAGAAAGAGTAAGCACAGATGCTAAGATGTCAGTAATTTATTAGTAGGAACCAAGGTCCTATTATTTTAAAGGACAAACAAGAAGGGATGTGCTTGAATTGCCCTCTTATTTTCAGACCCTAATGGAAACCAGTTGCAACTGGACTTCCCTGGTGCATCTAGTCAATCAATATCTATCACAACAAATCCAATTCAATCTAATTTCAAGACCTTACAGCAGTGTATACTCATAGTTTCATATCTACCTATAGATATGTAAATGTGTAGACACTTCTATCAAACCACATTTATTTATGTTCTTCCCAGCAAGGGACTTGAGGGAAAGGCTATATTTTCCCACTCATCCTCACAACACCCTCACCAGGTTTAATTCTTTATAATACTATGCTATTACAAGTGCAGTTGGAATTCAATAAATATTTGGCCCCAGGTCAAACTGATTTCTTTCTTTTCTATCATACTAGAGTATGTTTTAATATGACCAGTTTCCTACCTTGTGTGACTTTGTGCAAGACATTTAACTTCTTTGGGCCTACCTTAAATTTCTTAACCTTCATATAAGCTAATGATATATCTATTTCATTAGTCCTTTGGTAGGAAAATAGTTCACTTTTATTTATCAGCTCACTATGGTTTTTGTTGTTTGTTTTAAATTCCCCTTGTATCTTCTTTGACTTATTTTGTTGTTGTTGTTGTTGTTGTTAATTTGGAAGTTTTGCTTTGTTGATTTTCTCATTACTTGAATTATGCATCCAGTTCATTGATCTCTTCATTCTCTTTTTTGTCAATGAAAGCATTTATGGATATATAAGGTTCTAAGATCTTTCCTGCCCCAAATTTATGTTATTATTATTGATTTATTCCTGATTCTTTCAGTTGTTAGTCCTGCCCACTCCATCATTGTTTATTTATTTTTTTATAATTCTGTATTTATTTGTCTATAAACATGCCACCCCTGGTAGAATATATGACTGTCTTAGTTTTGAATTTGTATTCCCAGAACCCAGAACAATGTCTAGTACATAGATATTGCTTAACAAATACTTAAGACACAAGTTCTAAATTTTGTCAATCCTCTATTCAAGAATTTTTGGTAGTTTCATATTGTTTCAAGAACAAAAATAATTTTCATATTTACAATCCCTCAGAGTCTAATCCCAAGGAATCTTTGTAGATTGATTTGCTATTATTCCCTTTCACATATCCTATGTTCTAAATATCACTTCCCTACATAGGATATTCCAGTTTTTGCCTCTATGACTTTATATAAGTTGTACTCAGTACATAGAATGCTCTCTCTTCTCATTTCTTACAATCCCTATTCCTTTCAAGATTCAAGAGAGGTATTTTCCCATACTTAGGGACCTTTCTGATTTCCTCAGTTGTTAGTTCTCTCTGCCCTCAAAATTACTCTGTATTTATCTTGCATGTATTTTGTATACTTATCTGTGTACATGTTGTTGCCTACTAATAATACGTAAGCTGCTTGAGGGCAGTGACTGGGTTGTTGTTGTTGTTTTTTTATCCTATAATGCCTAGTACATAATAAGACTGGTTTCTTCTCTAAATTTTCCTCTTGGCATCTTCTCATGGGAGAAAACATAAAACCTGTATACATCATGCAGGAGTCTTATTTTACGATATACTTAAAAATTCCTTGTCTTCTTTCCTTCCCTCTTCTTCCCCTCTCTTCCTTGCTCCTTTCCTTCCTTCCTCCCTCCCTCCCTCCCTTCTTCCCCATATCTCTCTTTCTCTCTTTAAATGAAAGTACTTATAGATATAAAATTTCCTCTGAGAATTGTTTTGGTTGCATCACAAAATTTTTGGTATGTCATCTAATTTTTTTTTCTTTGATGATATTATTTTTTTGTTTTTGTGATTTGTTCTTTGACACATTTATTTTTTAGGATTATATTATATAAGATCTATTGAAGTCTAAATCTTTCTAGGAATTCCATTTATTGATTATAATTTTGAAGTTTAATAGTTTTTTCATTTGTCTGTAAGTTCTTTATACTTTTCACATAGCTAATTTTTGTAAATGTACCATACAGAGTTGAAAATATGTCTGTTCTTTATGATTTCTATTTAGTAATTACCAAAAGTCTATCATTTCCCCTCTAAAATTTTACTTAGATATTTAATTTCATTCTTATTCATTGTTCTATTAGTTCTATTAATGTTATCTAGGTCTGAAAAGGAGTGCACTGAAGTCTCCAACACCATCTCTTCTCCAAGGGGAAAAAAAAAAAAACAACTTTTGGCAGGTCTGACTTTGAAGCAAGCTTTTTATTGATTATATGCTCTTTATCCAAATCTATAATAGTACTAGTATTGTATATGACAATAAGATATAATTCCTTCTCTCTAGAAGCTGATGATCTACTTGTTGAAATAAGAATTATGTACACGAAACAGAGAACACTATAAAACAGAATATAATATTGTTTTAGTGTAGGACTATCTCCCTCCTCTTCTTTGTGTATCCAAATCCTATCTATCCTTCAAGGTCTGACTCTCTCCCCAGCTCCTCTATAAAACTTTCTCTGAGAATTCCAATCTTCATTGCTCATCCAATTCTCTGAATTTTAACAGCTGTTATTTACCACACACTTTAGTATTTGATTACAGTTTATCTTGTATTGTTTACTGTTTTATATATCTTACCTCTTTAGCTAGATTATAAGACCCTTGAGGACAAAGGCTTCTTCTACAGTGTTTAGCATAGTATAAAGCACATTATAGGTCCTCAATAAAAAGTATGAGAAAACACTTTTAAAATTATGAATTGATTATATAAATATAATGTAATATTATTATCAACTAAATTATTTCATTGTTTAGTATAGAGTCTAAGTACTGTAGGAGTTAAAGGAAAAGGTACTAGCTATGAACTAAGTCTGTCATGGATGGCTTCATGGAGAAGATGGAATATAAACTAGTTCATTTGAACTATATATATATATATATATACATATATATATATATATATATGTGTGTGTGTGTGTGTGTGTGTGTGTGTGTGTGTGTGTGTGTGTGTGTATATATATATATATATATATATATATGATACTAAAGAATATTGCCTGACTTGCATGAGGTTTTCATATTTTCTTCTATATTCAAAGAAAGAGAGAAAGATAGAGACAGAGAGATTGGGGGGAAACAACAAAGATATGCACACATATACACAAAAGAGAAATAAAGACAGAGACAGAAAATGAGAGAGAAAATTGAGAAACAGAGAGGTAGACAAAGGACTGGGAACATATTATGTCCACAGAAATCATAGAAAGTGTGGGTTAGTGGATAGAAGGTTGAACTTGGAGTAAGAAACATTTGAGTTCAAATCTTATCTCTGACATTAGTTGGCCTTAGACAAGCTGGTTAGCCTTGTTGAACATCAGGGAAGTCTCTAGAAGTTATCTTCTAAGTCACAGATGCTATCTGTCTTGGTGGAGGGAGTTCCCTATGTCAACAAATCATAGATCTTTTAAATGTCTGCTTGTTTATAAATATGTGATTGTTGTTGAGTTATTCAGTTGCACCCAATTCTTCATGACCCCATGGACCATACCGTCCATGGGACTTTCTTGGCAAAGACACTGGAGTGGTTTTCCACTTTGTTCTTCATGACTACTCCAGAGTTATCACCTTTTCTTTTAACTTCTATAGTGCTGTTCTACACAGTGAAATAATTTAGTTGATAATGATACTATATTATGTTATGGAATTTTTAAGGCTTCTTCACATTATTTATTGAGAGCCGAGGTCCTCAAACTACGGCCCGCAGGCCAGATGCAGCAGCTGAGGATGTTTATTCCCCTCACCCAGGGCTATGAAGTTTCTTTATTTAAAGGCTCACAACACAAAGTTTTTGTTTTTACTATAGTCCGGCCCTCCAACAGTCTGAGGGACAGTGAACTTGTCCCCTATTTAAAAAGTTTGAGGACCCCTGGTCTAGATCATGCTAGACACTACTGGAGAAGCCTAGGACATAGCCTTTGTATATAAATATATGTAAGTACAAATTCTCTTTCTTCCTCTCCAATAATGCCTCTTTTTAAAATTATAGCTTTTTATTTACAAGTTATATGCATGGGTAATTTAATAATGCCTCTTTTTAGGAAGCAATGGAATGTATATGGTTGTATCTCAAAGACAGCTATGTAGTAGATTGGTTAGAGTGCTGGGTATAGAAAGATTTGGGAAGACCTGAGTTAAAATGGTCATTAGTTGTATGACCTTGGGCAAGAAAGTTAACTTCTTTCTGTTTTTTGTTTCCTCAACAGTAAAATGGCTATCTCCCAGGATTATTATGAGGATCAAGTGAGATAATATTTGTAAAAGCACTTGACGAAGTATCTGGCACATAGTAACACATAATAAATTCTTATCTTCCCCACCCCCCTTCTCTCTACCAGCTTCCTTTCTCTTTGGATTTGACACATTGCCTCTGCTTAAATACTTTCTCCTACCTCTGTTCTTCCCACTCCCTTTTAAATGTTATCTTCCTTCTTTGTAGTAGTAAGTTCTTGAGGAGAGGGCTAGTCTTTTCTGCATTTCCACAAGCACTTAGCATGGTGCCTGGCACCTAGTAAGTGATTAATAAATGTTTTACCTATTTATATATACTTAGATTTTCATAGTCATATATATGCCTATACAGACATATATATATTTCCTACTCTAATCACTTCCACTGTTTTTCTTTACTATTTCAGCACATCTTAAAAGAAAAATACAAAAGCAATGATTTGAACACCCTCAGTTATTTGCTCTAACAAGCAGTAGCTACCGCCAGGATCTCTGGAAAAGAAGAACATTCATATGATCATAAAGACTGAGATTGAAAAAGGTGATTGTTGAGGCATAAATTTTTGATGAGTGACACATTAGGAGAAATAACAGTGGAAACTGTTTCAAGTCAATGATTAACACAATGAAGAAACAAATCAACTTGACTGTTAGGAACAAGGAATATTTGCCTTTCCAAAAACTTTATGGTTGCAGGTATCAGTTTCTTGCATTGATTGAGAATGATTTTTCAAAGATGAGTTGACTAAGGCTTCCTGATGCTTTCACCTGAATTGTTCTCAATGATCATATAAAGAGTTTGCCCAAGATAGGATCTGGAATAAGGCAAAACTGAGTCTTGGACTAAGTCTTTCACAGGATGATCAGTATCATCTACAAGATGATCTGATCTGATTAGGGTTATGTGCAAAAATAACATCTCAAGACCATAAGGGGAACATGAGTCCTTGGAAGCAAATAGATTAATTATTAATGTAGCAAACATGAGATAACAAGTAGCAGCCAAAGCCTAAAGATGTGTTCAAGATCTAAACATAGGTTAGCAATTTGGCAGCATTGAAACATAATAATATCTGAATACAAGATTATTGAAGCAACAACATGTGTATCTAATAAAATGTGAGATTATTCTAAGAGCTTGATACTACTTTCCATTTAAGTATGGTTAGTGTGCCAATATGCACTGGGCCTTAGCAGGCTTTGGGAACTAACCCTGATCACCTGTTCTTCTGAATGAGCTTCAGCGTTGGACAGCTCCCTATTATCAATGACTCCCATATAATGGAGAATATGATTTCATAAAAGAGAGGTATGGATAAGATAAAACTAATATGAAACTAAGTATTAGCTGTTTAAGCATTCTTTCTTTTCTAGGCTATGCAAGAAGTATTATTTTAAAGTAATGTGACTGATTTTTAAATACCTGAATTGTGCTTTTAATGTAGTTCACTTATTGCAATAATATTAAAGTATTTTTTGGAACTGTTCTTTGAAAATGACTTTTAAAACTCACAGTTCACCCTTTTGAATATCATTAGTGGGAACAAATCTTCATCCTTTCAAGGAGTATAGTTTTTGGAAACAACCAAAAGATGTTTAGAATCAAATCTAATGGCCAATCCAGGAAGTTACATTTCAGGTCAAAAACAATGTGTGACTATGAAATAATGTGACTACTTTTTATCTTTTTTGTGGATTATAAACTGATTTCTTCCAAAGAGTTCAAAAATAGTTTGAATAATGCCAGCATCAGTAACAAATTTATTTTTTTCATTGTCTTCTTACTTTCTAATCACACTTTTGTATGACCTTTTACTCTATGTATTATCAAGTACTATTTCTCCCCCACAACCCTTATAGAATGTCTTCCCTGTAAGAGACTTTGGTTTCTTACAAATAACAAATGTGAACTATTATTATTTGTAATCATTATTAATAGACACATAAAGAACAAGGTTGTAAAAGGCACAAACACAGGGAGGCACCAAGAAAGGCATAGACTTTCTCTGAATAACATCCCCATCTTGTGGTCTTTAAGGTATTTCCACCAATGTATATTAGAGATATGTTGCATTTTTGCAATGCTAGACATAGGCATGACTACTATATAAGCATTTATTTACACAGACTACATACAATTTAGCTTAGGTATATATTTAGCCTACAGATAGAGTTTTCCCACATCAGTTCTATAGACTATTATTTTTCTACTTTCTATTCTTCCTATTTTCTTTCTTGGCTCAAAATTTATTAAATGTAGCTTGTACTAATGAAGAAGAGGATAGATTGAGCCATTGAATGTTGGTGTGCTCCTATTCCCTTATTTTAGAGAGCAGGACACTGTCTCAGGGAGTAAAGTGATTGCCTGATGCTACAAAGCCAGAACTAGACCCTGAGTTTGTTGATCCCTAATTCTGGTGCTACATCATTTATTTAGTATTTTTTTTTGATTGTACATACTTTGTACCATAGCTGCCGTTTATAAACAGATTGTCGATAATATGACAAAGTCTGAGCATATTGGCAAAAGGAAATGGAAGCTATAGGAGCACATAATTACCAGTCATCTCCTCAGTTTAAGACCGTTCAAGATCCATTCCTATTACTGGTCCTTATCAGAGGGATTTTGGTAAAAAAAAATTAAAAAATAAATAAAATAAAATAAAACCATAGTGAAGGAAGAAGAGTCAGCTAAGAGTTAGTGTTGAGATCAGAGGAGTGAGCCTGGTCAAAGAATAATAGCATGAATTAAAGAGAGAGAGAACAAGAGCCCCAATGAAATTCAGCATATGTGAGGGAGTTTGGGGAGCTTGGAGAAGCCTGAGGAACTTGTTTCTGTTTTTTTTTTTAATCTATATTTTTCGATTAACAAGAATTTATTTTCTCTCCTTCCTGAGATGTTTTCTTCCTATTGTTTAGTCAGAGTCATATAAGACTCTTTGTGACCCTGATTGGGATTTTTTTTGGCAGAGATACTAGAGTGATTTGATATTTCTTTCTCCAGCTCATTTTACAAATAAGAAATACAAATTTTACAAAACAGAGGCAAACAGGGTTAAGTGCCTTGTATAGAGTCACACAATTAGTAAGTATATGACACAAGATGTTAACTCTGAAGAATGAGTCTTCCTAACTCTAGATCAGACACCCAATTCTGCTGTGCCACTTAGCACCTAAGAAGGTGTTTTTCCTTCATTCAATTAAAAAAAAAAGCCCTAATAAAAATATACATAATCAAGCAAAGAATATGTCCACATGAACTATGTTTAAAATTTATGCCTTATTCTGCATCTTGAATCTGTCTTCTCTCCTCTCAGGAGGTGGGCAGAATACTTCATCTTTGATTTTCTGGTCTCATGCTTAACTGGTTGAATTAATCTGAGTTCACTAGCCTTTCAAAGTTGGTTTTATTTTTAATAATGTTGTGGTTGTACAAATTATTCCCCAGGTTCTGCTCACTTTACTCTGTATCACTTCCTATGGGTTTTCCCAGTTTTCTCTGAAACTGTCCATTTTTTTCATTTCTTGTGGTACAATAATATTTAATTATATTCATATACTATAATGTGTTTGGCCATTCCCCAATAGAGAGGCACCTCTTTAGCTTTTAGTATTTTACAACTACAAAAAGGACTGCCATGAATGTTTTTATTCATGTGGATGCTTTTCCTCTTTCTTTGATCTCTTTGGGGTATGTGCCTAGTAGTAGAAGGACTGGGTCAAAGGGTATGTGTAGTTTAATGACTTTTTGGGAATAGTACTAAGTTGCTTTCCAGAATGGCTGAACTAATTCACACCTCCACCAACAGTGCTTTCATGTGCCTATATTTAGGAAAGCCTCTCCAATATTTGTCATTTTCCTTTTTTTTTTTTTTTTTTTTTGTCATTCTGGTGCATAAGAGGTAAAACCTCAATGTTACTTTAATTTTCATTTTTCTAATTAGGAGAGATTTGGAGTAAACTTTTTCATTTGGCTATGGATAGATTGTATTTTTCCCTTTCTGAAGGCCTACTCCTATCTTTTATCTATTGAAAGATGAGCTGGGGAGTTTTTGCAAAAGACTATGCATGAGAAATATGTGCAAGAAAGAATTGTCTTATGTTCTATATCTCCCCCACTGCCCCCCACCCCAGCACCAGTATTGAGGAGCCATAAGAAACTAGGAATCACAAGTTTCCAAGTTCCCAGGGAGAGAGTATTCCTGGGGTACACCAGTGGAACAGGATGTCTGTTAGTGAAAGGTCCTCAATTATAATAGAACCTCAATTATAATAGAATAATAAAAAAAATAGAATAGGAGAAAACCAGAGTTTCCTGCTTACACTTCCAAAACATGGACTAGGATAGATTTTTTTTTTTCTGAAAGATAACAAAACTGGAACATAATTGGCCCAGGGAGCTGTAACTCTCTTGAAACAAATTCCTGGTAGCCTTTGGCAATACTGATGTTTTTGGTCATATAAGGTCATAAAAAGTCCCAAGCATGTAGATTTAGAGGGCCACATATTTAGTGTGTGATCTTGACATTCACCACCCTCTGCCTTGCCATGTAAAGAATAGGAACAAGGTGTCTACTGAAGCAAAATGCTTGAGTAAACTTGTTGAATATTTTTCATGTGCTATAGCTAAGAAAATGTCCTTATGACTTATGGATGCTTCATATTGTTTCAGCAAGGAACTTGAAATAAGAGGGAACTCACAGGCCCGAGGCAAACCTGCCCCTAACCCAAAACAGTACATGGAGCATGGAAAATATCAGAAAATAGTGCAGAGAAGGGGGTGGGGAGGCAGAGAAACCAGGGCATGAGAGAATTGCCAGCCAGAACTATCAGTACAAGGTACAAGAATCGACAAGAGGGCCTCAGCGGGTTTCATTTAAGTCAATGTGCTTTCTTCCTATCACTGGGCCCCAGGCCTTCAAGATCACCACTAAAACGGTATCCCAAGCACCTCTCGAGTCCTGGCCCTTCTCACACACTGATTTATGAGCAAGGGGACAGGAGGGTCTTTCTGAAAGGCTGCTGGGGTTTACTTTACAGTCCTGGCCATCTATAGGCTAATTAGTTTTATGGCCTACATAAGAGACAGGGAGGTTTAGAGGGCTTAAAACCGTATTTGCTCAAACCTAACAAAAACTCAGCTGTCCTCATAACCGTTTAATTTACTAGGCACTTAGAGGCTGAGCTCCCCCCTCTCTTTCCCCACAGCTGGTTAGGTCTCTAACAACAGGGGGTCTCTTGAAGGCCAGGGGAGAAAATCATTCCCATTCCTGATTGCATGCTCAGCAGAACATTCGACTCACTGAACAAATCTATATTTGGGACATTCCAATGTGGGTTCTTGTTTGTCAGACGAATGAGTGAGTCGCTTTTATGTTGCCTTATTGCTGAGGAAATTTATTCATTTGGTTTCTCCTGGGGAGTGCACTGAAGTCTCCCATGACCTCCACTGCGTAATGTTCCCACTCGTGCAAAGCTGCTAAACTGGGGGTTCTGAGAGAAGGCCTGCCTCCTTTGCATGCTTTCTTCCATCATCCAGGGATTATCCTTCAGAGCAAAGATTAGGATACAGATGTCTTTCAGAGACCAATAATAGTGGTGAGTCTGTACTAGAGCCAGCAATGTGCTAAAAACACATGATATGTTTTGATAATTTTAATATAGTAATGATCTCAAAAGTCAACCTTTCAATCCATTGCCTAAGTTAGTCAGAAGTGAAAGTGGAGCTCTGAGGAATACTGTGCTAAGGTGGCTGAGGTCATTTACCCTGGTTCAGTATTGGGCTTGGAGCCAGGGTCCTGGATTCTAATTCTGCCTCAGACTTAATTTGATTTAATCCACCGAACACTTATTAAGCACTTACTATGTGCAAAGTTTTTATGCTAGGCCCTGCAAATATAAAAAAACAAAAATAAAAATAAAGGCTGCCCTCAGAGAGTGTACATTTTGTTGAGGGCTACAACAGCAGCCCCTCCTTCCCTTTTCATGCTTCCTAGGCCCTTCTTCTTTTCTCTAGACTCAATTTAAACTTGCTCTCACCTTTTGCACAAAGAAGTTGGACTCCAAGCTCAGTCTTTTCCTGAAACCATTTTGATCTCCTTACTGGCTTTTCAACCATTGGCAAATCATTTATACTTCTGAGTCTTAATTTCTCCATCTGTAAAAATGGGAATAATATCTGTACTTATCTCAAAAAATAGAAATGAAAGTACTTTTAAAACTTTGGAGTACCACATCATTCTAAATTATTATCATTATGATAAAACAGCAAACTTCCCCACATTTAGTCAGCCACTTCACAGATGCATTCTATTGCTAACACAGAGGGATCAAACTTGAAGCTATGGATAGCACAGTCACTCCAACAACTAGAAATGGATTGTAAAGCCTGTGTCTTAATAATGGTAGTAACTATATCCCAGTCATAGCTTAGCATTATTGACCCAGAACAGAAAAATACATGTGGGTTTTTTGGAGCCTGAAGGATGGGGATATTCAGATTATTATCATTAATTTATCTCTGAGCAATTGGGCACTGAATAAATAACTAAAGGTGAGAGAAGAAAGACACCTTCAAGATCATCTATTTCAACCCATTTTACAGACCAGGAAACTGAAGCCCTCTCAGAGGAAATGATTCATTTCACATCCCACAGTATCAAGTGGTAGTACATAATCTCTATTGTATAACCAGAGCTTTTACCTTTACTTAACTGCTGCTCTATGAGCATCATTCATTAAAAAATTATTTTGCATATATTTTTACCATGTTTAACATATATTGGATTACATGCCATCTAAAGGTAGGAGAAAGAGAGGGGAAAATTGGAACACAAGGTTTTGCAAGGTTTGATGTTGAAAAATTATCCATGCATATGTTTTGAAAATTAAAAAAAACTTCAATTAAAAAAAAAGAAAACAGGCAAAAACAATAAAAATCTATTTTGCTTAGACATCAACATGAAACATACCTAGCCTGTGATAATAATTCATAGTCATACAGTTCATTAGAGCTTGCAAAGCAGTTCATATTTACATACATAAATAGACATATTTCCATTCCAGCCTCATAGTAACCCTATAGGTGTTTTTGGCTCCATTTTGCAGATTAGGAAACAGAGGCCCAATGCTGTGTCTGTGCTCATAGAAAACTAATAAATGCTGCAGACTAAGACATGAACCCAGCTTTTCTTAATTTAAGGCTCAACATTATTTCACCACCCTACCTCCTTCAACTAGTTAATACTTTTAATTTTGCTAAATACTTTCACATTTTCCTCACAAGAATCCTCTGTGGTAGATAGAGTAGGCTTTCATTAAAATTTTTAAAAGAAGAAAAAACACCTGAATTTCAGACAAATTAAGGGGTTTGCTCAAGGTTATACAACAGGGTAATGTAGTCAGAATCTAGCTCTTCTGATTACAGAAAAAAAAAAAAAAGTTTGATAAGGTTCTCTTTCCTAGACACCAGAATGCTTTGACATATAATTACTTGTCTAATTTACTTTGGGTAACTTTGTAAGTTTTTTTTTTTTTTTTTTTTTGCCTAACCCAAAGACTTGGCTATTTGTGCACCCTTCTTCATGTGGTCAGAGACCGACAGTTCTCCATTAAGGTGGGAGGGTGAGGTTGAAGTCGATGTGGTTAGACATCATTTAGGCCACTGTGTCCTAACCCATGGGCTGTGACACTGGCACATATTATGACTCTGACCTTGGTGGGTCACCATGCCCTGGATCTCTCCATTCCCTTTTGCCAGTTGTTGACTCTGAGAAAGGAGAGCGAGGAGATGGCCACGGCCCTGGAGGAAGAGGAGGGGGTGCTATGTGGATGGACGTTGCATGTGTGTGGGTGTATGTGGCTGAATGTTTTATCTATGTTTGTACGTATGGGGTGTGAATTTATCAGTGGAATATGTATCAGTGTGAGAGGGAGTGCAGATAAACAAATAATTCAGCTTTGAGGGAGATGGTTCTTTCTTTTACTATGATTTGATACTCTCACTGGTATGTTATAGATTAAAAATATTAAAAGGCTTTGATTCCATGGAGTGTTGTTGGGCACAAGTCTCCAGTGCTCTTCTAAGTATTGGGGAGTTGCCCAGCTGCACATAGTTGGAGATCCTAAATCCTGAGATATCCAAGGGCATTAAGAAATGGGGAGGGAGATAAAGGCTTGCAAAGATCTGTTCCCTAGTCCCTGAAGTCTCATAAGCACAACATTTGCAAGAACGCAAAGGAATAAGCAGGTCCAGCCTTCAGCAAAATTGTAACATCAGCAGAGTTTATTTTCAGGGCCCTGTCTCCTCACAGTTTAGCATTTGTCTCTCTCCCTCCTGTAGCCTTCCACAAGTGACCAGTGTCCTGACACTACCCCTGCAAAACCCTCCCAGACACTCCCCCCAAATCCCCTAATCAGGAGTTTTTCATGCTCCCAGCACACAGTGACCACACAACCTGTCTCCACCTAGGGCCATCTTTGGCAGTTTGTACCCATTACAAATAATCAAGCATTGGTCAGTCACTAGGGCCATTTGTAGAATTTCAAACAAACATACAGACCTAATCTTATCCATACATTCTCTAACACACATCTATAGTCTAAATCCATAACTCACATTCACATGTCCATATCTACAGCATACATGCACACAAACATACAAATACAAACCTTATTTATTACTTTATTTTTTCATTCAACAAATGAGCTCCTATTTGCAAAGTACTGTGCTGTATTCACACATATGTATTCACAAGTATGCAGACACATAGCACTTGTGAAACAATTTCCTTTCACTCTGAACACATATGTACTTAGTGAAGCAAATTTGCTTTAAACTTCAGAGCCATCTGAGGGAGTTTGAGTCAGCCCTGTGATTAAGGGCTGCAAAAAGGAATGAAGTAGAGGGCTTTTCCCCCTCCCTCCCCTCCTTTTTTTTTCCTTAGCTAGTGAAGGACATCTTGAAGTAAAAATAACTCGGCACTTGGGTCTTGCAACAACAAAAAAAAATGTTGAACAGCAGGGTCTCTCTGAAATGCTTGCCCTCCCTTACTGGATCAAGGTCCTGAAGCATACCGCCTACACAACTGAGATGTGGCCTTAATGATTAAAAATGAAAGGCTTCTCAAATTCCCCAATGGCATATACATTCTCAAAGTAACGAAAGTTGGGGATTGGCAATCTCCTGGACAATCAGCTGTCTTGCCATCTGTGGGAGTGGTGCCACATCAACATTCCATACGTGACCCTTCAAACACCTTGACCTTCCAGTTAATCATCCTCCCCCACAACCATGACTTTCATCTCCATTTTACGTCAGTCCCCACCACAGTAGGCATATCTTAGACCTCACCATCACCATGTTCATAATCTCCTTCCTTTTTTTCTTCCCTCCCTCTGACTCACTTTTAAATATGTTCTTCATCTTACTTCTTGACCTTCCATCCCTCAATGTTTTTTCCTCTGCTCTGACCTCAGTATTTGCCCTTCACAGGTGGTTAACTATAGGATTAGGTACCCATCCTATAGCTAATTAATTCGGCTCTTCACTCTCCTCAGTCCTTGAATTTGTTTTCCCCTTGTTCTATTCCCAACTTTCAATCCTGGATCATTGACCCCCTCACTCCCTCAAACTGGCTTCTTTACTCCTACTCTCAAGCTGTTGAATGAAGTCATATAATTGTGCCAACTAAGTACTCTACAATCTCATGTTATCCAAGTTCAATTGAGCCCTTGAAGCTGTACCACAGTCCTGATATTTCTTAGCAATCCTTTTAGTAGGGATTCCAAACCTTTTCTCTCTCTCCTCATGCTCTCCAAAGCCCACCCTAACATATGACTTTGCTTTTCACTTGACTGAAAAAACTGATAATCAGTCAATCAATAAGCATTTATTAAGCACTTGTTATGTGCCAGGAATTATGCTAAACACTAGAGATACCAAAAGAGACAAAAGACAGTTTCTGCTGTTAAGGAATTCACAACCTAATGAAGGAGAAATCAGGCAAGCAAATATGTAAAAACCAAACTATATGCAATTAAATACAAAAAAAAAACTATATACAAATAAGTAGGATACAAATAAAAGAATGAAACAGGCAGATGTGAGATGGAAAGGGAAGGGAAAGGAAGGGAAGGGAAGGGAAGGAAAGGGAAGAGAAGGGAAAGAAAGAGAAGGGAAAAGAAGGGAAAGTAAAGGAAGGGAAGGCAAGGGAAAGGAAGGGAAGGAAAGTAAGGGAAGGGAAGAGAAGGCAAGGGAAGGGAAGGGAAGGAAAAGTAAGGGAAGGGAAGGGAAGGGAAGGGAAGGGAAGGGAAGGGAAGGGAAGGGAAGGGAAGGGAAGGGAAGGGAAGGGAAAGGAAGTGAAGGAAAAGGAAAAGAAGGAAAGGGAACGGAAGGAAAGGGAAGGGGTCTTGGGATGGAACCCTATGGTATACCTATTGAAACGTGCATTGAAATCTAGATGAGGATCCAATAAAAGAAACAGAGAAAGAGCATTCAGATAAATAGAATTTTAGACCCAGAAAGCATGGCATCCTGAAAATCTAGAGAGAAGATAGTATCAAGGAGAAGTGATAAACAATGTCAAAGTGCAGAGCTGTTGAGAAATGAGGACTCAGAAAAGGCCAGTGGATTAGGCCATTAAGAGATCACCAGCTACTTTGGAGAAAGTAGTTTCAGTGACAAGATGAGGTGGGAAGCTAGATTGTAAGGGGTTAAGAAGAGAGGAAAGTGCAGGGAGAAAAAGAGGGAGAAATAAATGGCCTTTTCAAGGAGTTTAGCTACAAAGGGCAGAAAAGAAGTAAGACAATAGTTAGCAGGAATGGAAGGATCACATAAGGATAAATGAAAGAAGGAGATATGGGTATATTTTAGGAAGTAGGAAAGGGGTCATTAGACAGGGAGAGATTGAATTTAAGAGTGATGGATTGGAGATAACAGAGGATCCAACCTGTTGGAGGAGGTGGGATGGAACGGAATTGCTTATACAAGCAGAGAAGTTAGCTTGGAAAGAAATAAGATCATCTCTTCATATAAGGCAGGAGTGAAGGAGATAGTGGCAGAAGTCATCTGAATAAGATGAGATGAGGAAGAAGGGAGAAAAGGAAGAATTCAATCCATGGCCTTTATTTTTTCCTGTAAAATAAAAGACAGTATTATCCTTCATTTTCTTATACTTCAAATTCTTCTACTTCTTCATTATCCTCCCTAAGACCAGAAATGAGTAATGTGTATTAAGTCTTACACAATGCAATCTTCACCACTTTTCACTCTCTCACTCTCACTCTCTTATTCTCTTCTCTCTCTCTCTCTCTCTCTCTCTCTCTCTCTCTTTCTCTCTCTCTCTCCACTCCTTTCTCAGCTACACAATCTTCAAGCTCTAACTCTTTCCTCAATTCTTAGGTCTTCCTCATCCTTAAAAAAATTGACTTGATTTTGGTATCCTCACAAGCTACCATCTTCTATATTTGCTCTCTTTTACTCCCAAACTCTTAGAAGGAGTCATTTATATACTCACTGCCTTCATTTCCTTGCAATCTGCTAACTTCTCAAAGCCTGTAAATTGTCTTTCAACCCCATCAATCTTCTGAAACCATACTGTCAAATTAATCAATCAACAAGTATTTATTAAACACCAATTATGTGCCAGATCCTGTGTTAATCAGTGGGACTACAAGCACAAAAAAAATGAAATAATCCCTACTCAGTGACTTCATATTCAAATAGGGAAGACAATTACATGGATTAAATATACATCTAATAAGTATAAACATATACAAATTGGTCCAAGACAAGGTAGTTTGGAGAATTCTCCTAAGGGTTTCATGCAGAAGATGATTCCTGAACTCTGTGTTAAATAGATTGAGACTCTAGGAGGGAGAGGTGAGGTGGCAGGGCATTTATGGCATGGGCAAAGGAAGGAATTCAGGAGATGGAACTTGGGAGGAATGGATAGAAAGCCAGTTGGGTCTCATGGCAAAGTGCAAAAGGAAGAGCAAAACACAGTGAGGCTGGAAAGAATGGTTGGAGTCAAATTATTTAGGACATTTTAAAGACTAAAGTGAGGAGTTTCTATTTAGGAAGCTACTAGAATTGATTAACGAGTCCCATGGTCATATCTCCACTTTTAGAAACCTGCTTTGAAACTATCTGTAGGATAGACTAGAACAGAGAGGGATTAGAGTCTGGAAGAACAATGAGGAGTCTTATCAAATAATCTTGGTGAGAAGTGATGAGAACCAGCACAAAGACGAAGATGATGGGATCTCCACAGAGACTGCTTTCCAGGATGAAAGCTAAGTGGGAGCATTGCTATTCCAAATTCTTGGCTTCCGGGTCCTGGGCTCTCTCCATTGGACTCTAAAGGGAGATGATGGTCAAGGTGCCTGGAGAATGTTGTCTCCTTTCTTTCCCCCAGGATGCTGCTTCAACTAGGCTGGCGCTCTGACCCTATGAGTGTCAGGTGGTTGGTAGATGGTGAGGATGGCTGGCTCTTCTCCACAGAGTTACATTCCTGAATGATGGCTGTGGGAGCTGGGCAGAAATCACGATTTGTGCTTTGGAAGTGCTGTTATTCTCAGGGTTCTTGTGTTTTATCCAGTGGCATTTGCTTGTGGTAATGAAAAAGGTGCATCTACTTTTGACAATCATTTTTCCCCTCAGATTGGCTGGTTTGGAAACAGGTCTGGGGGCCTGAAGGACAGTGCCATTCCCAAGGCTCCTGGCCTTGTGCTGTCACCACAAGGGTCTAAAGGGAGATGATGGTCAAGGTGGTACTGATGTTTTGACTTGCCTGGAGCATACTGCCTCCTGTCTCTCCTTCTGAGTTTGTTGTTATTATTATGAACTTGAAAAACACTGATATTTCCATATATAAAGATGAACAGAAAGAGTATCATATATGAAATTGTGAATCTCTATTACATAAAGTCTGACTTTTTAAAAAGTTTATAACAAATTCAACACCTTATTCTCAAAGCCATCCTACTTGCTTATGTTTTCAGAGAGCTTCTTTCTATTTTTTTGTGCATTTTAAAGACATTTAATCAATGTCCCCCACCCCCCCACACACACACTTTATTTAATATCATTACTTTCTACATCCCTTGGAGTAAAAAAAAAGCAAACACAATATCAAATGCTAACTTGTAATGAATAAATATTATCAAGCAAAATGAGTTCATAAATAGGCTGTATCTGAAAATTTATTTTTCATTTTGTATCTACAATCTACCACTTCTCTACCAAGAAGAAAGAGTTCTGCTTATATCATCTGGCATCATGATTGGTCATCACATTGATTAGAATTAAGGCTTTCAAAATAGTTTCATTTAATAGTGGTGATGTCACTGCATAAATGTTCACTTTTTAGAACTTCCCAGGTTTCTCTAACTCTGTCCCTTTAGGTATTTCTTTTGATGCAATAATATTCCATTACATTCACGTACAATCATTTGTTGAACTGATTGATGGATACCTCCTCCAGTTTCCAGTTCTTTAATCAGCCCTTTCTTGAAGACTTCTTGTAAAGGGAAAGCTCACTGTTTCATTTATGGAGAACTCTAATTATTAGGAAGATTATCCTTATACCAAACTTAAATTGGACTCATTCCACTATTACTCCTAGTTCTATCCTTAAAACCAAATAAAACAAGTTTAATCCCACTTCCATGGGATCATCCTTTAAGTACTTGAAAACAGTTATAATGTCTCTCCTAAGTTTTCTCTTTTCTTGCTTAAACATCCCTAGTTCTTTGTATGACTCATCAGCTTTCTCCTAAATACTCTCCAATTTATCCATGGAATGTAAATAAATAGCAGCACTCAAGCAATCAATATGTATTAAGTACTTATTGTGCCAGGCACTATACTAAGACTGAAGATACAAAAAAAGCCAAAGACAGTCCCTACCCTGAAAGAGCTTACAATCTAATAGGATAAATGAATTTTTGTTGTTGTTCAGTCATATTTGGTTCTTCATGATCCTATTTGGTGTTTTCTTGGCAAAGAAAAAAGGTAAAAAACTTTTACAGATGAGGAAATAAGGCAAAAAAACCTTACAATTAGAAGGATTTGAGGCCAGACTTGAAATTATAAGGATAAACTTTGCTCAAAAGAGCCCAAGACTTTTCCACTGTACCACCTAGCTGCCCAAAGAAATGACTACAATTTTTCATATGTATTAGGTCTCAATTAATGCAAATAGTGAATTCCCAGAAGGAATTGTATATATTCAAATCCACATTCTTTAAAGTTATAATTATGTAAAAAATAGCAATTAGTTCCAGCCCAGTAGAAAAATACAGTGTGGATTCTAACCATTGACCTCTTTAGGGGATTCATTATTTGTGTTAATCAGGACTTGGCAAAATTCAGCGGTCATAGCATTTCTTTAATCTTGAACTTTAGAGCAAGGCTCCTGAAGCTTTTTCCACTCATGACCCCTTTTCACCAGAGAAATTTTTATGTCATCCAGAGTATTTGGGCAAATAAAATAGGCATACAAATAAAACATTTACTGATAATAAATCATAGTTTTGGAAATTGAATGGATACCCTTTAGTTGGGGAATGGCTAAATAAGTTATGGTATATAAATGTAATGGAATAATATTGTTTTAAAAGAAATGTGAGAGGCTGATTTCAGAAAAACTTGGAAAAACTTACATGAACTGATGCTAAGTGAAGTGAGCAGAACCAAGAGAAACAATATGATTATATGATGATCAACTTTGATGGATTCAGTTCTTCTCAACAATGTATTTGATTCAAGCAATTTCAATGGACTTTCAATGGACTTTCACAACTAGTGAAAGAAATATAAAGACTGAATGTGGATGGAAGCATATTTTCACCTTTTTTTTGTTCTTCTTGTTTGCTTGTTTTTATTTTTCTTTCTTGTGTTTTTTTCCCTTTTGATTTGATTTTTCTTATACAACATGACTTATATGGAAATGTTTAAAAGGATTGCACATATTTAACCTAAAAACAAAAAATTTAACCTAAAAATAAAAATAAATCCTAGTTTCATGAACCTTCCCCCCTCTTCCCCCATTCAGTTATATGACCCTATAAGAGGTCACAACCTACAATTTAAGAAGCTGGACCTTAGACTACTTCTGAAACTACACTGTCTACTTGTTAGCACTCTGTTGACCCTAACTCATATTGAGTTTGTCATCCACATAACTCCCCAATATTTTGCAAATGAATTGCTGTGTAGCCATGCCTTTCCCATATTATTCTTATGACAGTGGCTTTAAAAACCCAAATGAAAGGCATTTCATATGAAATGTAATTTTATTGGATTCAGCCCAATTCAAACCCATTGAGATCTTTGTGTACCTTGATGCCATCATCCAGTAAGTTAGATCTTCTTTCCAACCCTGTGAGATCTGTAAATTGATAAGTATGTCATTGAGGTCTTTCCAACACCCTCATGAAGTAAACTCCCGCCCAGAGAGGAAACTGATTAAGTTAACATAGCTAATTATGAGATGAGTCAGCTTTCAAACCTAATTTCTTTGACTATTGTAGGCCCTTCAGAAGTAGGAACCATTTCATTTCTCTTTGTATCTCTCACAGCACTCTGAACAGAGTAGATAGTAAATGAATGATTATCGACTGATCATTGAGAGTTAACTATGCTCATGGACTCATGTTTACTGCTTCATGAGATTATCCCTGGGAGCTTTTAATGGTGGAAAATTATTTGGAGACCCTGTTAGTTGTCTAAACAAACAAACAAACAAAAAAAAAAGCTATTTTTTGCATTTAGGTCTGAGTTTTCTTCAGATAGAAACCTACTAGGGATTTCTGCTGTGGGACCATCTCTACTTGCCAATAACTTGGAAGAAGATGGTGTGTGTGTGTGAGTGTGTGTGTGTGTGTGTGTGTGTGTGTGAGAGAGAGAGAGAGAGAGAGAGAGAGAGAGAGAGAGAGAGAAAGAGACAAAGAGACAGAGAGACACAAAGAGAGACAGAGAGAGAGAGAGAGAGACAGAGACAGAGACAGAGACAGAGACAGAGACAGAGACAGAGACAGAGACAGATAGACAGACATTGTTTCCTCTAACAGGTATAAATTCCTTAAGTACAAGGACCACTTAATTTTTGTCTTTGCATCCCCTGGGTCTGACACATAGCAGGCACTTAATAAATGCTTGTTAACTTGACAAGGTATGCAAAAATAAATAAATAAATAAAACATGGCTGTTTTTAAGCATATCCCTCCAAAAGAAATGCAGACAGGAGGAAGAGTTTTGGAAAACATCTCCAGATTTAGAGACAGAAAAACTGTAGTCAATCCTGATCCTGAGAGCTTAACCTTTCCAAGACCTCGGTTTCTTCATCAGTAAAAGAAAGAGATTGAAATAGATGATCTTTAGAGTCCCTCCCATTGCCTAGTCCCATGGACTTTTATTTTTTAAGACTATTTTTTAGTTAGGTGACCTGCCCAAGGTCACATAGCTAGTTAGTATCTAAGGCTAAATTTAAACTCAGATCCTCCTAACTATAGGGCTGGTGCACTATCCATTATGCCACTTAGCTGACCAATCCTATGGGTTTTAAAAAACCAAATACATGCATTGATTGTTCTGTTATTCTCAGTTTATATTCTGACTTTTGCTTGCCTTTTATATTAAACAAGCAGCCTGCACATTAGCATTCAAACCTCATTAATTTGGACTAATTGGGGAGAAAGGCCAACCTGAATTCAGAGGAAGTGTGATGGGATATATTTAAAGCAAGGCCATTCTCTTAGGTTTAAGTAGGGACAGACACTGGAACTGGGCAAATAAAATGCTTTGTTTCCCGGGAGGAGTCCAGAGCAGAACTGCTTAATGAAGAGATAAATTAACACATTCATTGTTTGTATGTAAATAGGTACTTCTAGAGTGCTTGAGGCTGTGGAGAAAGTTTTTTTTTTTTTTTTAATAGTTTAAACAATCCTCCTGCAATCTTGTTTGCACTATTAATTTGCTTAGTTTATCAAACCCACTCTCCTAGATGCTCAAAGGTGAATATCAGCCCAGCTGCTACCCAAATTACCTCAAATTCTGAATTAATAGAGTCCAAATTCATGAAGTGTGATTGTCAATGCTAATTTATGCAAAGCAATACCCAAGGAGTTAGCAACTAGGTGGGGAGGGTGCCTTGAGACATCAGAGACCTAAGTAGCCATTATTCAGGGAGTAGATATGGAAGTTATGGGAGTGAAAGTCAAGAGACAAAGAATGAGGAAGCAGAAACAATGCCCTATAATGGACAGCGTTCAGAAGTTAAGGACCACAAGTCCTAGTCTTGTCCTTTCTATTAACCTCCTATCCAGAGTAAACCACCTCAACTTTCACTGTTTTCTCATCAGTGAAATGAGAGAGTTGGATTAGATGGTTTTTCAAGGTGTTTTCCAGAAGTATAGTTCTAGGATTTTCTAGGATTCTGTAAATTCTATAAATAAAATTATATAAATCTTTCTGAAAGGGATCTACCCAACAAAGATAATACTAGGAATTTCAGTATTGAGGACAAATGGAAGAAAGTCTGAAGGACGACCATTCTTGGCCATTAAGAATGTTCAGAAAGTGTAGGGTTTGGGGAAGAGAACAAGACTATGCAGTAAGTATTAAACCCATGAGAGATAGAAGATACTGGAGCCCATGGCTGATTGGCACAGTAGAAGATGTACTGAATTTGGATTGAAAAGAAATGAGTTTGGATCCTGACTGTATGACATTGGACCTATTAGCCATAGTTTCCTCATCTGCAAAATGAGACTAGATTAGGTATCTTCTAAAATCCCTTTGTGGAAAGTGATGTTGACTCAGCATCCTATTGTTCCTTTGCTTGGTTATCAACCAGTGTTGGGAGAAGGTTCTGAAGAGGAAGCAGACACTAGACGGGCAGTATTCTGTATTATATCTGCTCTTTATCACTTGCCCTTACCTATGTATTAGCCCCTTCTTACTACCTTGGGGAGGGAATGAGATGCAAGGACCCCACCTCTTTTGCTGAGGTGGATCTATCAGAACTGTCTTAAAAGTACTTATAAAAGCATCCTCACCTTGAAACCATTGCTGATCTCCAATGATCAGTGTGTCAATGTGCTGCTACCGTAACTATTTATAATAAAATCCTGCTAATTCTCTTTGTCCTGAGTTTTGTCTGGTTAATGTGAAAGCCCAAATGAAGAATTTTCTTTTCAACACCTTCCAGATCTAAATCAATGATCCAGTGACCTCTAACAGCAGTAAAGACCTAAATACAATGGGCAAAATTTAAAGGAGAGGTGCTTGCCAAGTGATTGATGGCAGAAAGAGAGTCTGAAAACTGCTTTTTGAACAAGAATTTTTCCAATTTCTCCCCATGGTGCTTTGTATCAAGGAGTTTGAGAGAAGAGGCCTTCAGCATTGGAGAAGGAGAAATCCAATTCACTTGCACGCATTGGCTTCACTTTTCTGATGTCAAAAATGAAGGATAAATAATAAAACACAGCTAGACTAGCAGAGGAGAACTGAATTCTTGGGGAGGAGGGGGAGTTAGGAATCTGAATGGGACAGGTGAGGAAATAACCATAAAGGGAGGAAAGAGAAGACATCTGGAACCAGAGCTGTCAGAGAATCACTTTCTCCATAATTTTGCTCAAAATTGACTCTGGTTCTCTTGGATTTCCTCTGACACAGCACAGAGACAGGCCCAGAGTAGTGAGTGGGTTGCCAACTAGTTGGCTATCTGAGCAAGAAATATATTGGGAGGGTTGAAGAGGGGAAAGAGGGGCAGCAAAGAGAAAAGGGAGAAAGAAAAAGGAGAACAGAAATACAAAATTCACATTCCACCTATGTCTATTTTGTAAATAGGCATACATATGTACATATTCATGGCAGAGGAAATAGTTCTTTTCAGGTCTAGTAGGCAGTTAGGTGGAAGAATCAAGAAGATTCCTCTTTCTTGGTTCAAATCTGGCTTCAGACATTTACGAGCTATGTGATCCTGGGGAAGTTACTTAACCTTGTTTGCCTCAGTTTCCTCAAGTGTAAAAGGAGCTGGAGAAGGAAATGGCAAATGACTATAGTATCTATACCAAGGAAACTCCAAATAGGGTTGCAAAGAGTTAGACATAACTGAAAAACAACTGAACAGCACAGTGGCTCAATGGATAGAGTACTAGATCTGGAAACAGGAAGATCTGAGTTCAGATTGACCACGTAATCTAATGGAGAAGAATATGACAAAGCATTCCAATATTTTTTGCTAAGAAAACCACATGGATAACACTGGCATGCTATAGCCCATGGAGTCATAAAGAGTTGGACACAACTGAATAAGTGAACTACAGGGTATAGCAAATTTGAATTTAGTAATCTTGTTTCCTCTGCAGAAGTCTACTTTAGCTTACTTTCCCCCATTTGTAAAATAGGTGGGAGGCTGGAAATTTCAGAAAGGTTTAGGAGCAGCATTTCTAAAAAGAACTCTGGGTAGGAAGGCTAGGAGCAATGTGTTCCTTCCCACTGAAGAATTATGCTTGACTGAAGGTCAAAACAAGACTCAACTGGGAAAAAAAGGCAAACTTGCAAATGTGTGATTTGTTTGGAAAGGGTGGACACCCGTGGCTGCTCCTGTAGCTAAGAATACCAGTCCTGCTCGTGCCTGCTTATGCTCTCAATCCCATTACTCCGTGTGACTGGGCACCTAAAATAGCCCATGGTGGCTTTTATCCTTAAAGTTCAGCTTCCATTGGTCTATTATTAGTCTGGCCAGTCATCTTTAACCCCTTGCATACCAACTCCCAGCCCAGTTCTAATAGGGATGTCCCAAAGGTCCATTTGGACTCAATGGCTGGTCAACCTTTTGAAATTCAATTTCCCTTTTAGCAAATACATGTCATGTATCATTCACAGTCCAGTTCATCTCATCTCTAGGAAGTTTTCCCATTCATTCTAGTTTACTTTGATCAGGTTCTTCTCTAAAATCTCAGTAATGGAATCATACTGGTTACATTTTTCAGGAGCACCCTCCTCTTGACTTCCCCAAATGGACACTTGCATTTACAATTTGAGGTCCTCAAAGGAATGTTTGCTTTTACCCTCAGGGGTAATAATTCCTAGTGATTATAACTTCTAACATTCCTGAATCTCCAGTGGGTCCCATTATCAATAAACCAGTAAACCCTATTAGCTTTTACAAAAAAAAATATACTAAGAAGGTATAGCAAGAACAATTGGTACATAGCATTATTGCCCTATTGGGGATGCATTCTCCCATTGTAAACACAAGAACCCTTGGGAGTATAGACTCAAGTTTAAAGTACAATGATAGCAAGGCACTTGAATAGAGAATACTTGTGGCTAAGAACTATGCGCCAAATCTAGAACCTGAAAATAATGTTTCTCTCCTGGCTTGGTCCACTTTTATACTAAAGACCCCAGGCTATATAAGAGAAGAAGGCTCATCCATAAAAAAAACATTTTAAGACACTGAATTTTTTAATAAAGATAATGTTATCTAATGACTGATTGATAATGGGAAATACTCCTGAGAGAAGCTACAATCCCTTAAAATTACAACCACTCTGATTGTAGTAGCCACCATCCCTCTGGGAACCCCCAACTGGGAGAGAAGTTCCCAGATTGGGGAGTGGCCCCAGAGAGGGTTCTATAATGTGGGGACTTGTTCCTTTTGGATGTACACTCAGTTCCAGCTCAATACTTCCTGAATCATCAGATTTTTTTTTCTGGCTCCTCAGTCAATTAGAGGACTTTTCATGGTCACATGATACCAAATCCTGTCATTCATAACTGAAAGTAAACATACCAAAATTTCCAACTGTTTGTATTCAATAACTATGTATGTTTCAAGCACTGAAACCAGGGAAGAAATATCTGCATATTCTTTGAGGTCTGAAACTTGGTAGGGAATAACTGTACGTGCTCAAAAGACTGGTCCCTCCTTATTGACCAGTTCCCTCACTCCACATTGCATCTATTAAATTCAGACTTTGTCTTAGTCATTTGGTACTTATCATCTTTGAGTCTTCTTGTCTCCTCTACCGTAATAATCTTCTTGAAACTCCTCCACAACATTGCTCACGTCTGTCCCGTTCTTTCCTCTCTAACAGACTACTCTGGATTAGGTCTCATTGCCTCGGGTTTCCCTCCCTGCCATTAGCCTCTTCTCTTTCCATATGAATTCACCTTCTAAAACACATTTAAGTATGACTGTCATCCTATCGAAAAATCGACAGTGACTCCCTAACATCTTTAGGGAAAAAAAGTCCCACACCTTTCTTTGGTACTTAAAGCTCCCACTTTTATTTCCAATGGGGGCAGATAGGTAACAATGTGGATAGAGTATCAGGAGTCAGGAAGGCTCATTAAAATCTGACCTCAAACACTTACTAGCTGTGTGATCCTGCACAAGTCACATAACTGTTCGCAGCTATTCCTCATTTGTGAAATGAGCTGGATAAAGAAATGGCAAACCTTCCAGCATCTTTGCCAAGAAAATCCCAAATGGGGTCACAAAGAGTCTGATGTGACTAAAATTAACAAATAACAACAATCTTTCCAGTCTTATTTCTTATTTCCCTTAACATACCTTCTGTTTTTATCAGACTTTCCAATTAGCTGTGATTCATATGAATCATTCATTTCTTACATAAGAACCTTTGCAAAACAACAATAACAATAATAGTAACAGCTAACATTTATGTAGTGCTTAAGGTCTGTGAAGGACTACAAATATTTTGTACTTAGAGACAGACAGAGAGATAAAGACAGAGAGAGATTCTATAATTATTTCTATTTTATAGATAAGGAAACTTAGACAAATAAAGGTTAAGTGACACAGTTAGTGACTGAAACTGCGGTTGAACTCAGGTCTTCTGACTATGGGATCACTACTCCAACATTTCATCTACTGAAATGTATCCCTTCTTCAACTTTACTTCCTAGAACAAAACATAGTTCAGGAACCATGTCCTAAACAAAGCCTTTTCTTGATCATACCAGGGTTATAGTCGCTTCCTCTTAGAGATCCCTTTTTTTTTTTTTTACAAGATTATTTGTACTTAAATGAATGAATAAATGTACATCTCTTAATAGAATGGGATCTCATTAAGGACCTTAATCAGTATTATTATTAATTTTTTTACCTTTATATTTCCAGCATCCCTCACAATGCCTTTTCAAATAACAGATGTCGAAGGAATATTTGCTGAATTAAATTGTTATTTTCTGCCTGGTGTGTTTAGTGATTACTTTTACATATATAACTTAAGATAGTGGCAAGAATCCTTCTAGATTTGGATCCAGAAAACCTGGATTCAGATCCTGACTGTAATACTTACTAGCTATATGACCATGTATGAGTAATTAAAGTCTTTACTCTGTCATAGGGCTTCTGTGAGCAATGTTCACAAAGTGACATTATTCCTGTCCCCTCAGTTAGATTGTAAGCTCCTCAAAGATATCAATCCCTCTTATATATTCCACAATTCCCAGCATAGGGATCAGCATATTGTGGGAATTTAATAACTATTCACTAAATGAAAAATGCTTAAATAATCTGGATTGTAGTCCTGGTTCTTTTTGCTTAATGCTAAGACTCATTTTAGTAAATCTCCAGGGGAAGTTAGACTGAGCACTAGGACTGGAGTCCAGAAGATAGAGTTCAAATCCATCTTTAGATACTTACTAGCTATATGATCTTAGACAAATTATTATACCTCTGTCTTATCAAGTTTCCTTAGCTTGTGGTAGGGGTAAGATTTTTAAGCATGAAAACTGCAAAAAAAAAAAAAAATCATTCTTAGCACTCATTTTCTATTCCAATAATCCATAATATTCCAAGTCTGCTATATTCTTCATGCATGACCTTAGGCAAAAGACTTTCCCTTTCTGGGACTTATATCTTATCTTATCCATCTATAAAAAGAGAAGGATAGATGAGATCATTACTGAGTTTTTATCTAGTTCAATAAGTTTAGGAGTCTTTATTTTCTTCTCTTAGACTCAACGAGTTAAAAGACAACTTTATTGGTGACATGATTCAATCCTGCCTCATCTTGCATGTGAGAAAAAAGGGGAAGGAAGAAAACAAATATTTATTAAGCACCTAGGATGTGCTTGGCACTTTACAAAAATCATTTCATTTGATCCTCACAACAACTTTTAGAAAATTAGTGCTATTTTTGTATATATCATTATTCCATAATGTCAAATGGATTCCATGAGGGAAAGACTCTAGACTAAGGCCCATCCTGGGAATCTTCCTGTTCTTTTTCCTGTCTTTTTCATACCCTTTCCCTATTTACAACAACAGGACAACCAATAACAATGAATTGCCAATCAATCATGGCATTGTCAACCAGACAGAACCAGTTTCTAACTTGTAGGTGGTCACAGCTGAACAAAATAGGCTAGAGATAGGAAAGTCAAGAATCAACAAAAGTTGAATTTCAAAGTAAGGAGGATGTTTGCAGGCAGAAGTCCTCCTGAGAAGGAGTGCTTGCTCACTTGTGGTAGGGGTAAGGTTTTTAAGCATGAAAACTACAAAAAAAAAAATCATTCTTAGGTTCCCACAGCAAGCATATGTGTGAAGGAATTTTGGGAACCATACAAATATTCCTGGGTCCTGTGAGAACAGTCTCTCAATTATCAGATTCACTGAGTCTTGTCATTTTCTCAAGCCTTAAAGGTCATTTAATCTTGTGATCATTCAGTGGGGTACAGAACCAGAATTAGCATGGTGGAAACAAGAATACAGCCCCTGGTTCAGTTCACTTAACAGTTACAGATGCAGGGATTGTTCATAGTGTCAGGAAATGTGATTGATCACTTTCTGGTGCAGTATGCCAACTAAAGCTCCAGTTCTCCGGTTAGGATCCCCTGGAAAATAGAAAAATAATAAGTCCCAATTCTGTTTGTTGTGGCTGAGATCATCCAGAGGTTGAGAACAAAATATTGTTTATGCCAGGCACAGGGAACAGTCTGC